>NC_141013.1:2018417-2023417 GCF_052327205.1 Somniosus microcephalus | reverse complement strand
CTCTGTCCCTCGCTCTCTCTCTCTGTCCCTCGCTCTCTCTCTCTGTCCCTCGCTCTCTCTCGCTGTCCCTCGCTCTCTCTCTGTCCCTCGCTCTCTCTCTGTCCCCCTCGCTCTCTCTCTGTCCCTCGCTCTCTCTCTGTCCCTCGCTCTCTCTCTCTGTCCCTCGCTCTCTCTCTCTGTCCCTCGCTCTCTCTCTCTGTCCCTCGCTCTCTCTCTGTCCCTCGCTCTCTCTCTCTGTCCCTCGCTCTCTCTCTCTGTCCCTCGCTCTCTCTCTCTGTCCCTCGCTCTCTCTCTCTGTCCCTCGCTCTCTCTCTCTGTCCCTCGCTCTCTCTCTCTGTCCCTCGCTCTCTCTCTCTGTCCCTCGCTCTCTCTCTCTGTCCCTCGCTCTCTCTCTCTGTCCCTCGCTCTCTCTCTCTGTCCCTCTCTCTCTCTGTCCTTCGCTCTCTCTCTCTGTCCCTCGCTCTCTCTCTCTGTCCCTCGCTCTCTCTCTCTGTCCCTCGCTCTCTCTCTCTGTCGCTCGCTCTCTCTCTCTGTCCCTCGCTCTCTCTCTCTCTGTCCCTCGCTCTCTCTCTCTGTCCCTCGCTCTCTCTCTCTGTCCCTCGCTCCCTCTCTCTGTCTCTCGCTCCTTCTCTCTGTCCCTCGCTCTCTCTCTCTGTCCCTCGCTCTCTCTCTCTGTCCCTCGCTCTCTCTCTCTGTCCCTCGCTCTCTCTCTCTGTCCCTCGCTCTCTCTCTCTGTCCCTCGCTCTCTCTCTCTGTCCCTCGCTCTCTCTCTCTCTCTGTCCCTCGCTCTCTCTCTCTGTCCCTCGCTCTCTCTCTCTCTGTCCCTCGCTCTCTCTCTCTGTCCCTCGCTCTCTCTCTCTGTCCCTCGCTCTCTCTCTCTCTCTCTCTGCCCCTCTCTCTGCCTTTCTCTCTCTCTCTCTCTCTTTGCCTCTCTTTCTGTCTCTCTCTCTGTCTCTCTCTCTGTCTCTCTCTCTGTCTCTCTCTCTGTCTCTCTCTCTCTTTCTCTCTGTCTCTCTGTCTCTCTGTTTCTCTCTCTGTCTGTCTCTCTCTCTGTCTGTCTCTCTCTCTCTCGCTCTCTCTGACTCTTTGTCTCTGACTCTTTGTCTCTGTCTCTCTCTCTGCCTCTCTCTCTGCCTCTCTCTGTCTCTCTGCCTCTCTCTGTGTGTCTCTCTCTGTGTCTCTCAATTCAATTCAATTCAATTCAATTCAATTCAATTCAAATGCTTTATTGGCATGAAAGTTTACAGGGAACCATATTGCCAAAGCTTACATAACAAAAAGTACAGTTTTCCAACATTCTGTAGGTGTCAAACAATTTTGACCTTCGTTGGGTACATACAATATTAATTTAAACAGTCGTTGAACATCGTTGGGTACATTCAGTATTAATTTTAAACAGTCCTCAGGTTGTGACATGTTGTTACATATTTGGCACCAAGGTATGGTCTGTCTCCTTCTCCCAGGACTAATCTTAATTTTGACAGGTCATCCAATTCTTTGAAATCTGGGGTTGTTTGGCTGAGCTTGTCAAATAATATGTTTCTTGTTTTGTTGAATTTTTCGCATTTTTCGCATTTTCCCCCTCTCGCTCTCTCTCTCTCTCTCTTCCCCCTCTCGCTCTCTCTCTCTCTCTCTTCCCCCCTCTCGCTCTCTCTCTTCCCCCTCTCTTCCCCCTCTCGCGCTCTCTCTCTCTCTCTTCCCCCTCTCGCTCTCTCTCTCTCTCTCTTCCCTCTCTCTCTCTCTCTTCCCCTCTCGCTCTCTCTCTTCCCCCTCTCGCTCTCTCTCTCTCTCTCTCCCCCCTCTCGCTCTCTCTCTCTCTTCCCCTCTCGCTCTCTCTCTCTCTTCCCGCTCTCTCTCTCTCTCTTCCCCTTCCCCCTCTCGCTCTCTCTCTCTCTCTCTCCCCCCTCTCGCTCTCTCTCTCTCTATCTTCTCGCTCTCTCTCTCTCTCTCTCTCTCTTCCCCTCTCGCTCTCTCTCTCTCCCTCTCTCTTCCCCCTCTCGCTCTCTCTCGCTCTCTCTCTTCCCCCTCTCGCTCTCTCTCTCTCTTCCCCCTCTCGCTCTCTCTCTCTCTTCCCCCTCTCGCTCTCTCTCTCTTCCCCCTCTCGCTCTCTCTCTCTCTTCCCCCTCTCGCTCTCTCTCTCTCTCTCTCTTCCCCCTCTCGCTCTCTCTCTCTCCCTCTCTCTCTTCCCCCTCTCGCTCGCTCTCTCTCTCGCTCTCTCTCTCTCTTCCCCCTCTCGCTCTCTCTCTCTCTCTCTCCCCCCTCTCGCTCTCTCTCTCTCTTCCCCCTCTCGCTCTCTCTCTCTCTCTTCCCCCTCTCGCTCTCTCGCTCTCTCTCTCTCTCTTCCCCCTCTCGCGCTCTCGCTCTCTCTCTTCCCCCTCTCGTGCTCTCTCCCTCTCTCTCTTCCCCCTCTCGCTCGCTCTCTCTCTCGCTCTCTCTCTCTCTTCCCCCTCTCGCTCTCTCTCTCTCTCTCTCCCCCCCTCTCGCTCTCTCTCTCTCTTCCCCCTCTCGCTCTCTCTCTCTCTCTTCCCCCTCTCGCTCTCTCGCTCTCTCTCTCTCTCTCTTCCCCCTCTCGCGCTCTCGCTCTCTCTCTTCCCCCTCTCGTGCTCTCTCTCTCTCTCTCTTCCCCCTCTCGCTCTCTCTCTCTCGCTCTTCCCCCTCTCTCTCTCTCTCTTCCCCCTCTCGCTCTCTCTCTCTCTCTCTCCCCCCTCTCGCTCTCTCTCTCTCTCTTCCCCCTCTCGCTCTCTCGCTCTCTCTTCCCCCTCTCTCTCTCTCTCTCTCTTCCCCCTCTGGCTCTCTCTCTCTCCCTCTCTCTCTTCCCCCTCTCGCTCGCTCTCTCTCTCGCTCTCTCTCTCTCTTCCCCCTCTCGCTCTCTCTCTCTCTCTCTCTCCCCCTCTCGCTCTCTCTCTCTCTTCCCCCTCTCGCTCTCTCTCTCTCTCTTCCCCCTCTCGCTCTCTCGCTCTCTCTCGCTCTCTCTTCCCCCTCTCGCGCTCTCGCTCTCTCTCTTCCCCCTCTCGTGCTCTCTCCCTCTCTCTCTTCCCCCTCTCGCTCGCTCTCTCTCTCTCTCTCTCTCTCTCTCCCCCCCTCTCGCTCTCTCTCTCTCTCTCTCTCTCTCCCCCCTCTCGCTTTCTCTCTCTCTTCCCCCTCTCGCTCTCTCTCTCTCTCTTCCCCCTCTCGCTCTCTCGCTCTCTCTCTCTCTCTCTTCCCCCTCTCGCGCTCTCGCTCTCTTCCCCCTCTCGTGCTCTCTCTCTCTCTTCCCCCTCTCGCTCTCGCTCTTCCCCCTCTCTCTCTCTCTCTTCCCCCTCTCGCTCTCTCTCTCTCTCTCTCCCCCCTCTCGCTCTCTCTCTCTCTCTTCCCCCTCTCGCTCTCTCGCTCTCTCTTCCCCCTCTCTCTCTCTCTCTCTTCCCCCCTCGCTCGCTCGCTCTCTCTCTATCTCTCTTCCCCTCTCTCTCTCTCCCCTCCCCCTCTCGCTCGCTCTCTCTCTTCCCCCTCTCGCTCTCTCTCTTCCCCCTCTCGCTCTCTCTCTCTCTCTCTTCCCCCTCTCGCGCTCTCTCTCTTCCCCCTCTCGCTCTCTCTCTCTCTCTTCCCCCTCTCGCGCTCTCTCTCTCTCTCTCTCTCTTCCCCTCTCGCTCTCTCTCTTCCCCCTCTCGCTATCTCTCTCTCTCTTCCCCCTCTCGCTCTCTCTCTCTCTCTCTCTCTCTCTCTCTCTTCTCTCTCTCTCTCTCTCTCTCTTCCCCCCCTCTCTCTCCCTCTCTTCCCCTCTCGCTCTCTCTCTCTCTCTCTCTTCCCCCTCTCACTCTCTCTCTCTCTTCCCCCTCTCGCTTTCTCTCTCTCTCCCCCCTCTCGCTCTCTCTCTCTTCCCCCTCTCGCTCTCTCTCTTCCCTCTCTCTCTCTCTCTCTCTCTTCCCCCTCTTGCTCTCTCTCTTCCCCCTCTCGCTCTCTCTCTCTCTTCCCCCTCTCGCTCTCTCTCTCGCTCTCTCTCTCTCTCTCCCCCCTCTCGCTCTCTCTCTCTCTCTCTCTTCCCTCTCTCGCTCGCTCTCTCTCTCTTCCCCCCTCGCTCTCTCTCTCTCTCTCTTCCCCCTCTCGCTCTCTCTCTCTCTCTCTCTTCCCCCTCTCGCTCTCTCTCTCTCTCTCCCCCCTCTCGCTCTCTCTCTCTCTTCCCCTTCTCGCTCTCTCTCTTCCCCCTCTCGCTCTCTCTCTCTCACTTCCCCCTCTCGCTCTCTCTCTTCCTCCTCTCGCTCTCTCGCTCTCTTCCCCCTCTCGCTCTCTCGCTCTCTCTCTCTCTCTCTTCCCCCTCTCTCTCTCTCTCTCTCTCTCTCTTCCCCCTCTCGCTCTCTCTCTCTCTCTCTCTCTTCCCCCTCTCGCTCTCTCTCGCTCTCTCTCTCTTCCCCCTCTCGCTCTCTCTCCCTCTCTCTCTCTCTCTTCCCCCTCTCGCTTTCTCTCTCTCTCTCTCTCTTCCCCCTCTCGCTTTCTCAATTTTTTTTCAATTCAAATGCTTTATTGGCATGAAAGTTTACAGGGAACCATATTGCCAAAGCTTACATAACAAAAAGTACAGTTTTCCAACATTCTGTAGGTATCAAACAATTTTGACCTTCGTTGGGTACATACAATATTAGTTTAAACAATATTAATTTAAAGTCGTTGAACATCGTTGGGTACATTCAGTATTAATTTTAAACAGTCCTCAGGTTGTGACATGTTGTTACATATTTGGCACCAAGGTATGGTCTGTCTCCTTCTCCCAGGACTAATCTTAATTTTGACAGGTCATCCAATTCTTTGAAATCTGGGGTTGTTTGGCTGAGCTTGTCAAATAATATGTTTCTTGTTGTGTTGAATTTTTCGCATTTTAGGAGGAAATGCATCTCTGTCTCAACCTCGCCGGCCAGACATTGATCACATATTCTATTCTCTCTAGGCTGCCAGGATTTCTTGTATCTTCCTTTTTCAATTGCCAGTTGGTGGTCGCTTAGTCTGTACCTGGTGAGGGTCTGTCTCTG